>NW_022146105.1:5442868-5479542 GCF_002938485.1 Sitophilus oryzae
GTATGATAACACAACTTTAAAAAAGTAATATAACTCTGCAGGGCTCTGCAGAACCTTTCAGATGGTGTCGAGTTTTGCGATTTGTTTTTGCATATACTTCTATGACCATTTGGCAACACAGGGCGTCGAATAACCTATAAAGTGCTTAATAGCCGGCGGTTCTCAAAATGTTGCCTTTTTTAATTTTAAAAGCTAAATAACTCGGTCATTTTCAATTAATTTATTTTAAAAATGGCAAAGACAAAATATTTTTGTTTCATTTGACCAGATTTACCACCCTTTAAAATACTTGCACTTATTTTTACCTCTCCTAAAATTGAATATGAGTTATTCGGTCAAAACTCAGATATTCTATGAGTATTTTGAAATAAAAAAAACTCTCGGCATTATTATACAGGGTGGTTCGAACTGTATTCCGGAAATTTCGGCGGCATATTTTACAGATAAAAATAATTAAAAAAGTTCGTATGAATCCTATAATGCTTAATTTCGGAGATACAGGGTGTAGAAGTTTCATTTTTATTTCGATTTTTTCCAAGTAATTTGGGAATTAACGTCAATATTTGGATGAAAATTGGTGTACGGGATTTTTTTGGCATAAAAAAATTGATTTTGATGTCAATATGACTCCTCGGTACTTGTAGAGGGCGCCACCGTTTGGTATCTCCAAAACTAAGTATTTTAGGACATATTTTTATCAAAATATGCTGTCAAAGTTTCCGGGATACAGTTCGGAACACCCTGTATATCATATTTTTTAAATGAACATTATGCATTCGAAACTAACTGAACACATCAGTGTATCGATCATTCCAGCGACATTCACAAATTTATTTCCAAGTATTCGTACTTAATGCCCAATCAACAAATTATTGTTATCATAACATTAATGTCGCTACATTGTAACATAAGTAGATTCCCAGAAAAATACCTTGCAAAGAATAATTACAAATAAAGTTTTTAAATTGTCTTGCTACAAATAGCTTGCACAAATATGATTTTGATAATATGCAAAATACCATACGACCTAAAAAAAACGGCATCAGAGATGGCTGGGAAATGACGGTCAACATTATGTTTTATGACAAACAGGATATATTAGTTTGATAAAGAAAACAAATAGAGAAATTAAGGATATGTATACAGAATTATTTTTCTAAAATGTAGGTTATAAATAATTATTTAGAAAGCGCTATTATCCCTAAAAGTCGTAAAATTAAAATATTTAATATTAACCGTAAACACCATAAAGGTGTGTATATGTACATAAACATTTAAGAAATTATTTATTATTAAACACCTTCCCGCCCAAGAAATTAACACTTTAATATAAACCACGTTGCGCTATAGTTTACTAAATCAAAATAACAAATGAGCTATTCCTGCAGAATTTATTATTTATTGAGAATTGCACAATGACAATAATTTACACATATTTATACTGAATTTTATTATAATTATTTTTCCTTAGAAAATGCAACATTACTATGCTAACGTAATAAAAGTTACTGAACAGGTAGATATAATAAATGAGAGTAAGGTGCACCATTGAATATTTTATACAAATGTTGCTTAACGCAAATACATCAAAATATATATTTTAAATACTCTAAACCATTTTTGCAGAATATACTACATTTAGTGCTTTTTATTGAATTTCATTAATTAGTTAAACAGGGTGGACCGAATAATTATTGTATTCCGGAAATTTCGGCAGCATAATCTGCAGATAAAAATAAATAAAGGAATTCGTATATATCTATATCCAAAAATGCTGCCCTTCGGAAGCCTTAAAGTTTCATTTTTATGTCGATTTTTTCTAAATTTTTAAACTAACGTCGGTATTTGGATGAAATTTGGTGTCTGGGTTTTTATTGACATTATATATTTGATTTTCATGTCAATATGACTCCTACTCAGCATATTTAGTAGTAGAGTAGTAGGCATAATAAATATGCTGGGAATAACCAAGAGACACTGTAAAAGAATCGAGTGGATAGGACAAAAGACCCAGGTAATAGATGTCATCAACAGAGTCAAATCCCTTAAATGGCAATGGGCAGGACACATGGCAAGAAGAACGGATAACAAATGGACCACAAAAATTACAGCATGGTACCCATAAGGAATTAATTATAAAATAATAAACCTAGAAGAAGATCGAACCTGAGATTAACCACGATATTATACAGGGTTGTTCACCACATACGACACGGAGTATTGTAGCTAAACGATGAGATTTTTACAATTTGTAAGTTTTGGGTTCGATGAAGGACTATTAGAGGTACAATTTAAAAATAACACAGGCCGACATGATTTTTGTAACACGAGTCAGTTGCAGAATTTCTTCATAAAAATATGCTTCTAATAACAGAAAAAATACTCCTGAAGCTCCTACACGTACCACTTTTCAGTTGCCTAATTACGCCTCTTTTTTGCAGGTAGTCAATTTTATAGATGTCAGGTATTAAGTCTAGGTAGATTCGTTTACATACAGGTAAATTTTAAGTGATGGGATGCATTGAAAGGGACGCATTTTGTGCACTATTATAATATATTGTGAAAAACATAAGAGAGTTCAGTTTTCAGTTGATTTTCGACGTGATGTTCTATGCGTGTAGATAAATAGTAATGAAAATGTCAAGTCAAACGCGCCGCAGTTGTAAAGTGTCTCCTGACTGATTTTGTTACATTTGTGGAGAATTTATGGCAATCACAAGCCAGACCATTTTCTGAAAATGAAGAAAGCCTACTTCAAGTATTTTGAGTTTTGGTTGGAGATCAAGACAAGCAGTGGGCTCCTCATGTAAAAGGTGTTACTTGTAGCGTGTCGCTTGTGCAGTGGATGAAAGGGAAGCAGGAAAAAATGCTGCGGCCAGGTTCCAATGGTATGGCGAGAACCAACTAACCATTTTGACGATTGCTATTTTTGCCTGACGAAACTGGAAGGTTTTTTCCAAAAACAAAAAGCACAAGATCGAGTATCCCAATTTGCCGTCTGCCATACGACCTGTTCTTCATGGTGCAGATCTCCCAGTGCCGACGCCCTTTAGACTGGCAAGGTATTGTTTTGGGAAGATAAGGAAGATATTGAATCAAACAGTTTGGAGACCAGTGTAATTGATCCTACCTTTTTACCCCAGAGGGCGGTTCCGACAAGCCACATTTGATTGTTCAAAAGCGAGTTGAATGACTTAGTGCGTGACTTGGGTTAGTCAAAGCAGCAGTCAGAACTTTGGATCCCGGCTTAAGGAATGGAATCTGTTAGCCAATGAAACAAAAAAAATCACCACTTTTAGAAAAAGAAATGCTCCGTTCTCTGCATTCTACAGTATGGAGGATTCGTTGTGTGCATGTACTGATATCGATGGCTTAATGCAGGAACTTTCTATAGAATTCCTGTGAGTGGCGCTTATTCATAGATTCGTCGAAATATAGCCTAAAAAGCTGTGCTATTGCATAACGGAAATTTAAAACCCTATACCAGTTGCCCATTCAGTGACAATGAAG
Source organism: Sitophilus oryzae (assembly GCF_002938485.1). Taxonomy (NCBI): domain Eukaryota; kingdom Metazoa; phylum Arthropoda; class Insecta; order Coleoptera; family Curculionidae; genus Sitophilus; species Sitophilus oryzae. The sequence goes on from NW_022146105.1 coordinate 5,446,379, forward strand.
GAAACTTATGAAAATATGCGCATGCTTTTAGATAGAATCAACTACAACAGGTATAAATGGCAGATATGTGGGGGACCTATTATAGGAATTTTAGTGGGACTTCAGGGAGGATTTACAAAATATTGCTGTTTTCTTTGTTTGTAGGGACAGTCGTGCAGTAAATCATTATGTACAGAAAATTTGGGCCAGAAAGAAGTGAATTTCAACCGGGTTCCCAAAATGTCAAGTATATCCCTCTTGTAGACCCCAAAGACGTCCTCCTGCCTCCTCTTCATATCAACTTGGCCTCATGAAAACTTCGTGAAAAGCTACATGAATAAAGAAGGTGATGGATTTAAATACCCAAGGCAAGTATTTCCCCCAGTTGAGATGCCAAATTGAAAGAGGGTATTTTTATTGGACCACAAATCAGGAAATTGTTGGACGACACAAATTTCACAGACATCGCTTACCAGGCAGGAACTCAGAGCATGGACCTCATTTGTTAGTGTAGTGAGGGATTTTGGGAAACAATAAGGATGTTGTGAACTACGAACAATTGGTTAATGAGCTTTTAGATGCTTATAAATCAAGCTTGGTGCCCGAATGTCTTTAAAAATTCACTTTCTCCATTCCCTTACTTGTCATTTTTCCCCTGAAAATATGGGTGCTGTCAGTGATGAGCAAGGAGAGATTCCTATCAAGACATAAGGACAATGGAAATTCGTTATCAAGGACGATGGGATCCACGCCATGATGGGTGATTACTGTTGGTTTTTGAAGAGAGAAGACGCGGTCCCTCATAAAAGGAAAAAGTAAAAGTTTTTGTTTATGTTTTGATCCCTCGTTTCGATTGTTTTTGTACTTTTTAGGTATAAGTAATGTTTGAGGAGTGTAAACTATAAAATATAATTCCTGTATATAGGCTTAAGAAGTTCTTAAATCATGTTTTGAATAGTCATCTTAATATATTGAATATTGTAATATTGAATGATGTTTTATTAATGTAACAAAAAAACCTTACGTGTTACGACTTTTTTTTTGCCACTTTCGTGATTAGATAGGTTCATTCTACCACAATATCCTATTGAGCTTTGTGTTACATCGAAAAAATTTTTTTTTGTCGGCCTGTGTAATTTTACAAGATACAAGTGTCCCAAATAAGTAAAAAGTATCAAAGTTGTATTTTTTAAATGGAACACCCTGCATATTATTACATTTTTAGTTTCTACGATTAAAATAAAGGTAAATTTGATTAAGATTTATTATACTTAAACCTTACCGTTTTTGAAATATTTTCAATTTTGTGAAATTGCAGTAAAAATTTTAAGGCTTCATTTCTCCAAGGGTATCAATGTTTTTGATACTAAATATTTACTGAAGTTTATTTACTGATCAGTTATTGTGTTGCAATAATAAAAATAATACTACCTTATACAGATTGTCTAAAAATTTATTTTAAATAGTTATTAGCTTCAAACGGCGATAACTTCTTTAATTTAAATGGAATGCCCTGTATATTTTAGGAGAATCAGATGCACAATTAAATTGTCTATCAAATTATATGATACCATTTTTTACCTATCCCTTCAAGTTTCCGTAGAAAATGCATTTTCTTGTAATTTAGAACTTATTTATCAATATACAAATGGACTATTGACATTTTAGATTATTTTTAAAGATGTACCAAATTTTTAAAGAGTACAGATACTAATATTGTCGATATAATTCGTTTATTTCATTAAAAAATAAAAAAAAAACTGTTTAAATATTTGTTAAAGAGGATCAATTAATTTGATTCCAGTATTCAAACTACATTAACTGACTGTTTGCGTTGATTAATAATAATTGCTCCAAATACTAAAAAGTTAATTTTGTATGGGCATTAGACAGTGTGATAAAAAGTAACACCTTAAAAATGACATTTCATTTTTTAATAAATGCTTATTTATAACAACAGAGACTTTAATTTGATAACTTATTATTATATTGATTTCTGACTCAAATCCACATATATTTATAATAATTTATTAACGAACACAATTAAGTATGCAATTAATTAGTATACCTATGGGCGGAAATAATGGTGTTATATTTAATTAATGGTATACTCTTTTATAAAGATTTAAATAGTTTTCTTTTTGCATACAAATGGGCTAGTAATATTATATTATATTAATATTATCGTTTTGCTAAAAACGATAATATTACTAGTCTGTACATTTTGTACATTTGTTGCTTTAAAAACAATCTAAAATCACAGATAACATATAATCCAGATGGCCATTGCTTACGGAACAGTATGTTTTCGATGAGACAGTTCCCTATTAATGACACAGAGGGCGCCTATAGCCAAATCTAATAATATTTTTAAAACGAACGAATTTGGAGCCACACCACGGCCACGCGATGTGAAGCGACGTAGCCAGTTATTGTTCACATTTATAAGCAAATTCCCGGTCAAACCCAGGGAAAAAAAATGTATATTCGGACTTTAATACTAGACAATTGGATATGAAAATACTAGTCGCAGTGGATGTTTGAAAGTCAGAATTTCTAGATGCATATATATGCTATTATAGCCATGAAATTTATAATTTAGATTTTATTTTTATTATTTGTCTCTTAATATTCATTAGCTGAAAATAAGGGTAAAGGTTATCTATATAGTAATAAATAAAATTTGGCACATAGGTTCCTTAAGTGATGTAAATGAGCACTAAGAAGGGATTTTTTGAAAATTCGACCGCTAAGGGGGTGAAATTAGGGATGAAAAGCTGCATAAAAATTTGTTAAAATCTGGTTTAAGAGTATGAAATTTTTCACGAGTGCTCCTTGACTGACGTAATTGAACACTAAGGGGCAATTTTTGGAAATTCGCTCGTTAAGGGGGTGATATGGGGGGTACTTTTGTATACAAAAAAAAGCATGTCCTAGGACTACGAAATTTTGCACAGAGGTGCCTTAAGTAGCGTAACTTAACAGTTCGATTATACAAAGCGATTTTAGGAAATTCTTCTACTAAGGGGTGAAACTGGGGGTGAAATTTTGTATACTTTTTTAAAATTAGTCCGAGGAGTTTGAAATTTGGAAATTGTTAATTAAGTGACGAAAGTGAGTACTAGAAGCGATTCTTGGACATTCATCCCCTAAGAAATAAGGATGAAAATTGGTATAAAATTTGTTAAAAATCGGTTTTAGAAGTAAGGACATTCTGCGTAGACGTTCCTTATGTAACTTAATTAAGCACTAAGAGGCAATTTTAGGAAATTTTCCTCTAAGGGGTGAAATAAAGGGTGAACGTTCTGAAAAAATCTGTCCTAGAAGTATGAAAATTTGCACAGAGGTTCATCAAGTGATGAAAGTTATACTCAGAAGCGAATTTTGGGCATTCATCCCTTAAGAAATAAGGGATGAAAATTTGTACAAAAATTCATTAAAATCGGTTTTGGAAGTATGAAATTTTGCGCAGACGTTCCTTATGTAACGTAATTTAGCACTCAGGAACAATTTTTGGAAATTCGCCCTCTAACGGGGTGAAATGAGGTGTGGACGTTCTGAAAAAAAAATTGCTTGTTATTGCTAAATTACGTTACATAAGGAACAAACAGAATTTCATACTTCTAAACCCGATTTTAACAAATGTTTGTACAAATTTTCATCCCTTATTTCACTCTCTTAGGAGATGAATGTCCAAAATCCACCTGTACAAAATTCCACACTCGTAGGACTGTTAGTTTTAACTAACAATTTATTAAAGTGCAACTATATAAAAATTATACAGGGTGGCGCCTCTCATACGACTCGGAGGCTCCAAGGAGAACGACCAGTTCGTATTGAAATGAAATTTTGTGAGCATATGTAAGTTAATTCTGCGCACGTTTTAAAAATATAGAGGGTTCTACAGGGTGTCCCCAAAAAAAGTTACACATCAAATTTGTGTTTTTTTGTAACGGAATACCCCCTTTATTAATTAATTTTTAGATTCTAAGAGAAAAATAAAGGTGTATTTTATTAGGGAAGTATATGACTGAAATGTAAAGTTTTAGACTTACTTAAGATTTTGAAGAACAATTTTTAAATTTCAAGAAAAACTACCTAAATTGGAATTTACTCTATTGCACTTTAAATCAAATTAAACCCTGACCCATAAAGTTATACAGGGTGGGGCAAAATTAATGCTGAACATTGGTATAACCTGTATAACTCCTTTATTACCCACCCTGTATAACTCCTTTAGTTTAATTGAATCACCCAGAATATTATTCCGATATTCAATGGGAAATTCATGTCACTTCCAAATACTATTAAAGTTGCCGGCCTACCCCTCAAACAAAGATTTTCCTAGATATTTTCATTTCTATGATTTAGTGTGAATAGATCTTTATTATTTGATAAAATCTAGGGTGGCTGTGATATGTCTGACGTTAAAAAAAAATCTAAGAAATTTTCGAAAATAGAAACTTATCCTACATCATAGAGAATTGATATGATCTCTATTAGTTAGCTCCTGATTTTTGAAATAGTCTGGGCTTTTTATTTGATTAACATATATCAAATAAAAAAGCCCAGACTAGACAGTGTTAACAAAACTCGACCAAACCAAACCAAACTATTGTCTGAAACTGCATTTTTTTACTTACTAAATATGAATTTTACTTTGTTTTGTTGATCTTTGAAAGGTGTATAAAGTCGAATCATTTTAGATTGGACATTTAAATTTTATGGGATTTTCGGGATCCCGGAATTTAATATCGGGATTTCGGAGATAAACATACACGCCGCCGGGATCCTGGGAGTTCGGGATTTCAGGAAACTCTAGTCGTGAGATTAATGATGTACAGATGCATGTCATGTTGATTTGGAAGTGACAATCGATAAGATTTATCATATAATTTTACATACCTATTAAACGACAGCGATCTTCATTTCCAAGCCCACTCCCATGCCTTTTTTTTCTATCGTACGGTATATTCACTAACTGCATTACCTACTTATAATTTATAACAGTTTATATTCACTGATTCATTTATAATTTGTATCCACTTAATATTACTTGATTTATCCATCGTAAACTTTGCATAGATATAGAAATATAACGATGGACAACTCTTAATGTGTTAAATTATACCCTACGATCGAAAAAAAAACGGCGTCCGATTGGTTTGGAAATGACGATCGATGACATTCCCCATATAATTTTACATATCAAATGACAGCGATCTTCATTTCATAGCCATCGCTGACGCCGTTTTTTTTTCGATCATACGGTATATGGTAAAAGCCATCGATCACCATTTCTAAGGTAACTTAACGCCGTATTTTTACATACAAAATGTGCAAAAAAATTCTATATGAATGAACTCACAATTTTCTATCCACTTTGTACATAAATTAGGATCTCTTGACGCATGAAACTTAAACACATGTACACCTGATTTCCGAGAAATCTCACAATTGTAAAATTGACACTTATTACCAGACATTTTAATAATAATTATCACTAATCACACAGTTGTAATCAAAGACAGTCAAAGGATATAGTATATTACCATCACAGATTACCATATATTACCCGGCTTTTAAAATATCCATTAAAAACAAAAAACAGTAACGACATATCTAAATATTCTATCCTTGTCGCATATGGTTCGTTCCTGTATTATTCTGTGATAAGGGAAGGAATAGAGATTTTCTGTGATAAGTGGTAAAGCTAGGTTTTCATATGTACAAATTTGGCAAACTTTCCAGGAAATTCGGTCTTATTTTTATTATAAAATTATTTATCATAAACAAATTTATTGTAAAAAAAAAATTTGAACGTATATTCAAATTTTAAACGTTTCAATTAATAAATAACGTAAATCACTTTTAAATTAAATTTAAGAAAAAAAAATCAAAATTAATAAAACGTAAATCACTATAACAAATCATTATTTTAATTTCAAATTTATATTTCGAAGTTATATTACAAGTTATTTACTGTTGTCTTAACAGAGTATATCAAGACAAATGCGAAACTTTAAGGGGTGTATTCTTTGTTATTTGTCAACATTTTTAAAATAAGCTGAAGAGGTTGAAATAAACTATTTCTAATATTCGTTAATTTGACAAAAAACTGGAGCAACGGTATGGAAAAAATGGTTAGATTTGTATATTTAGAACGTTTTTATGACTTGCAATTTTTCCATTAAATTCATTATTTGAAGTTAAAAATAAAATGTAAATCATTATGTATTGGGACCAAAAAAATATTTTAGCAAAGAAGCTGTTCGCCTTAAAAACAGTTTTATTTTCTACTACTGTAAAATATTTTTACAAACGACATATAAAGATAATTGATCGACAAACATGTTTTAAGCTACCCTTCCTAAATCTTCCTTAAAATAAAAAGATTAACAGATGGGAATACATATTATACCGTATGATCAAAAAAAAACGGCGTCCAGTTGGCTGGGAAATGGCAATCGATGACATTTCCCATATAAATTTACATTTAAAATGACAGCGATCTTCATTTCATAGCCATCGCTGACGCCGTTTTTTCGATCATATGGTATATCAAATAAAGTATTATTAGAAAAGCTCACTAGATTGTTTTCTAGTAAAAAAGACCTTATTTTGTCACAACAGGTGACATTTTTTTGTTTTAAATCAAGTAGGTTTTAAAAAAACTACAATAGGTAAAAAAGTTTCTAAACAAATAGAATATCCAAATTAATTTATTTCCAATGACAATAATGTGTAAGTTTGTAATTAAAGTTAGTTAATAAGAATAATAGGTGTAGTATATTTCAACATCATTCACTGGTTTTAAAAACATCAAAAAATATGCATGTGTTTTCATAGTATAAATATGAATTGTTCCTTACGTTAGTTCTTATTGATATAAAAGCAAAAAAGTATAAAAATTAAAAGCTGCAATTTTATTAAAAATATGTTATTCTAACACATATTTTTTTAACTGTAATGTTCTAAATTGATCAAAATATAAATGTTATTTTTTTCCTAGGAAAAATAAAACTTCATAACTTAATTTTCATAAATAAATTTATTTCTATTAAATTTTATAGAGCAATTTGTATTACAGTTTTATTTCACATATTTTGTAATACTGCTTCGGTGCAGTGCCCCATTGCTATCTGTGAGTTCATTTAAATTATGACGACATTACTGATCTAGAAGATAAAAATGTACCTAAGTACCTTAATATTATAATCAAAATGGCTAATTTTGTAAAATGATTACCTATAATGGTTAGATGAGTTATGAATGTAAACTTTTACGTTATTTCTTTAGAAGTTAGTATATTAATTCGCATCATCATGGGCTTAATCAACTGTAGAGTATTCGTCAATCAACCTGAAATATGTAATATTATTTACTTTATATTTACGAAAAATTATCATTTTCTTTTTATGAAAATTTTGACTTTAAATTTAAATGTGATTAGAATAAATATACATCAGTATTTAACATTTTATCATAGGTATTATACATCAGTATTTAACATTTTATCATAGGTAATATTCTATATATTATCTGTGATTTTATGCTAAAATGTTTAGTTTTGTGAAAATATTACTTACCTATAATATTTAAACGAGTTCCTGAATGTACAATTTGTTTATCACGATGTCAAGTTCTAAAATCTTGTATTGGTTGTCTAAAATTGTTTGATTTTGCTTAGTTATATTGTATCCTATATTTTATTAAACAAACTGGAAATAATGTTTATAATTACCTTCATCAGCCTTCATATCATTAAAGTTATTATTATCACTTATCATTATCAGTCATTATGTAGTTATTTGTTCATTTGTTGCTCTGTTTGTTGTTGTTTGTTTTCAAAGATCATTTTTGAGGTTAATGTCATATGAAACTTTTCGTAATTAGGGAACTGGTAAATGACGTGTGACGATAGATTAATAAAATAATAATGAACGTATTAAGTTAAATATTTATATATTAATTTAACATATCTATTTCATGTTTATAAATTACATAATTTTTAATTTGGTATACCTTTAATTTTATATATTCATAATGAAATGAAATATATTTCGATATAACGTTTGGCAACCACGCAACTGAAGTGCAAGCGACATCTGTGCAAGAGAAGCAAAACCTCCCAAAAAAGTGAGAAAAGATATCTAAAAATTTCAGATTATTGAAATGTCACTCCAATATTTTTCCAAATTGGAGTGAAATTAGGGTGACAATTTTTAACACGTAAGGAGCCATCTGGATTATGTGTTATCTGTGCTAAAATGTCAATATTCCATGGATATATTTCTAAATTATAAGAAAATGCATTTTCTACGAAAATTTGAAGGGATAGGTAAAAAATGGTATAATACAATTTGATAGACAATTTAATTGTGCATCTGATTCTCCTAAAATATACAGGGCATTCTATTTAAATTAAAGAAGTTGTTGCCGTTTGAAGTTAATAATTATTTAAAGTAAATTTTTAGACACTCTCTATAAAGTAGTATTATTTTTATTATTGCAACACAATAACTGATCAATAAATAAACTTCATTAAATATTTAGTATTAAAAACATTGATACCCTTGGAGAAATAAAGCTTTAAAATTTTTACTGCAATTTCACAAAATTGAAAATATTTCAAAAACGTAATGTTTAAGTATAATAAACCTTAATCAAATTTACCTTTATTTTAATCGTAGAAACTAAAAATGTAATAATATACAGGGTGTTCCATTTAAAAAAATACATCTTTGATATTTTTTATTTATTTGGGACACTCTGTATCTTGTAAAAATATTTTTAAATTGTAGCTCTAACAGTCCTTCAACGAACCCCAAACTTACAATTTGTAAAAATCTCATCGTTTAGCTACAATACCCGTGTCGTAAGTGGTGAACAACCCTGTATATTATTTTTGAATTCGTTTGCTTAATCCGCAAGCACATATCTGCTATTCCCGAAAGGCCACCCTGCCAACTATCCACTTAGGAATGCGGAGCACGATCTTTGTCTACCAACCCCCAGCTCAGAACTAGCAAAAGCCACGTTGCGTTGTGTACAGGGACATCATTTAAGTGTCTCACCAATTATTATTTTCCCTGTTTCCTATTTAAAAATAGTAAAAATATTTTCTAATGTCATTTTCCGCGAGGATGCTGATTCTCCTCTACATCATTTTTTTAAACGTCAATTATGATACAGATACGAAGCCATCTTCATTTTTTAAATGGAAACCTGCACATATTTTAGCATGGTCCGGTATTACATTTTGTTTAATTTCAAAATATATAGTTTGGTATACTGTGCATTTACTCCTGTTCTATATACAGGGGGCTTGAAATCAGCACCTCCTTAATTTTTTATGAGTTTTCGAATACGAATGCCATTCACTTAGAACTGGAATGGCATTCGTGTTCAATTGCATGAAATTGACATAAATTGAGCGTTAGTAGTGATGCTTAAAAATATGAATGAAAACACAATCAAAATTAGAAATGTTATTTCTAATCAATCTAGAAATCTGACGATACTATATTGTTTAAATTGTAAGGCTCTTATTTCCCAAAGAGTTTAAGAACATTTAAGAACAGAAAATTAGAAGATAATGATCTATTGAAAGTTAGATATTAAAAGTTTTGGTAATAATTTATTGACCAATACACTAAGACAAGAACATCCAAATGCCATTTAATTTTTATCCAACTGCCAAACTCGCAGTTTTTGAGATAAAAAAAATATCAAGTATGGGCGGCTATACGTGCCTCCCGGCGCGAATTTTTTAATTATGGGTCGATTGGAACTAAACTCGGCACATGGATAGAGGTATCCGAATGGAGTAGACACAGACGGGCAGACAAGTATGAAGGGGTTTCACTTCAAATATGCGCACATAGTGCACACAATTTTTTTTATTCCTAAGAGCATTGAAGAAAATTCCAACAAAATCATATTTTTGAACTTATTCAACTGAAGAATCAGATATGGTAGAACATTCTGTTTAAAAATATACAACTTCTATTAAAATTTGATGGTTCTGATGGCGTTTTGTTTGGAAACTAGAATATGGTGAACTAGAACATTATAATTTAATTTTTTTAAGTAATATTATACTGAGATAGTTATTGTGATATAAAACCCCATGTATAACAATAAGTTTGAATTTCATTATTAATACCTAATTTGTTAATTTAATTTTCCCATTGCATTTTATTTAAAATATTAATAGTTTTTTTTTAATTCTGATATGTGTAATTAGAATTAGAGAGAAATGTTATGCTAACTGATTTCATATATACTTGTCAAACAATAATTGATATCTTAGTTTGAACAAATGTTTTTATTTGAAATTTAGGTAAAGAAAATGCAAGACAGAGTACAAAAATCGAAGGAAGAAATTCAGAAATGCAAAGAAAAATACCAAGTGGCTTTACAGGAGATCAATCAATAGAATCCGAAATACACGGAAGATATGACTGTAGTATTCGACAAGTGCCAAGAAATGGAAGAGCAGCGGTTAAATTTTATCAAAGCAACGTTGTTCGACATTCATAAGTACCTCAACATATCTCAAGATCCTCTGTAAGTACTGTTTTAGTTCTGACTATTTCCATTCTAAATATCTTGAGAACGGTTGCTCGTAGCGATTTTTACCAAGAGACATTTCTCACGTAAAAAGTCACGGAAATGTACATTTTTTCACCTAGTAATTTTATACAGGTATGGACAAAAAGTTATTACGCTTCAAAACAGTTTAAACACACGTAGGTGGCGCCCCATACAAGTAGGAGTTATATTGACATCAAAATCAAATTTTTCATGTCAAAAAAACCCCAGATACCAATTTTTATCCAAATATTGACGTTATTTCAGAAATTATTTGGAAAAATCGAAATAAAAATCAAACTTCTACACCCTGTATCTCTGAAACTAAGCATTTTAGGACCTACATTTATACGAACTTTTTTACTTATTTCTATCTGCAGAATATGCTGCCGAAGTTTTCGGAATACAGTTCGGGGACCACCCTGTATACTACCCCAGGCAGTTAAAAAACTGCGACATATTAATAGCCGGCTGGCAAATAAATAAAAATATGATCTTTTTTTTTCCACAGCACAGTCTACCTTTCTTGGCGAATTTAGGATCCTTATTATAGAGTTACTAGTGATTTTCACAAAAGAATTTCTACAAATTTTGGGGATGATTGCTGGTATTATTTTTAATTCCAAAACTAGAAGTATAAATAATAATATTGGTTATTTGTACCCTTACCCGCCTTCAGAGGTTTTACTTTGATAAATAATAATAGTCCTTGCTGACTTGGTTACCGAAGGAGAATATTATTATCTAGATAATTAATATCGAGATGCTGGCAAAAGCATAAGCACGAAATGCTAGCAAAAAATTAATCATTTTGAAATTACTCCCCAATGAGTTTGGTTTGGTTTGGTTTGGATTATCTTTTGGATCTTTTTACTATCTTAAAATAGAAAAGAGGGAAATTTTAAATTGGGTGAGTCACTTAAAATGATTCTGGAACAATTCATTTTTAAATCCACTGTATATCGAAAACGGAAAATGCAAAGTATACCAAACTATATATTTTTGAAATTAGCTAAAATATGTGCGGGTTTCCATTTAAAAAAAATCAAGATGGCGTCGTATCTGTCAAAATTGACGCTTTAGAAAATTTTGATGTAGAAAATCGGCATCCTCGCGAAAAATTACATTAAAATATCTTTTTACTATCTTAAAATAGAAAAGAAGAAAATGTTAAATTAGGTAGCGAGACACTTAAAATGATTCTGGAACAATTCATGTTTAAATCCACTGTATATCGAAAACGGTAAATGCAAAGTAGCTCAAACTATATATTTTTGAAATTAGCTAAAATATGTTTACCGGACCATGGTAAAATATGTGCGGGTTTCCATTTAAAAAAATCAAGATTGCGTCGTATCTGTCAAAATTGACGTTTTAAAAAATTTTGAATTAGAGAATCGGCATCCTCGCGAAAAATTACATTAGAAAATCTTTCTATTATCTTTAAATACCGAAACAGGAAAATTATAATCAAAAAAATGTACAATCATCTGCCTATGGATATCAAGTCGCTTTCATTCTTTCCCGCATTTCGCAAAGCTCTGAAATCATACTTACTGGAGAGGACTACTGGAGACTTTTTGGTTGATATTTAATCTTGAACAATTTTGAATTTCAAAATTTTGATAATCTCACATATTGGTTAAAAATATAGTATTTAATATTTTATAACTCTTAAATGATAATATCCATTTACAATTTTCATATTGTAAAATTTTATTGATACTTTTTGGTCTTTTTTTGTGTTCTGCAATGTCCAGGTATGTTCTATTTGTAATTTTAATGACGTAATTTTTTTTGAGTTGTATGATTTGTATTGTATGATATTTTTTATTATTTGTATATTTTTTGTGCTTTTGTTTATTTTTTAAATGCTTTGTCGATGAAGCTGTTTTGGGTTTTTGTAAAATAAAGCGTTATTTATTTATTTATTTATTTAGGAAATTAGTAGGGATAACTTAAGCCCACATAGCCAACAACAGACAACAATGGGCCCAACTACAAAGAGAGTATGTGAGGGAGGCTACACCATAATTGGAAATGGTTGAATAAGCTAAAAATGATGATTATGACTCTTACTTGTAGGAGACGCCATCTACGTCTTTTTTAACTGTTTTGAAGAGTAATAACTTTTCGTCCATAAGTATTACACTATTGAGTGAAGAGTGAAAGACATTTCCGCTGTTTTCTACGTAAAAAGGGTCTCTTGGAAAAATGGCTACGAGTAATGGTTCTGAAGATATTTGGTATCGAAATAAAGAATAGGTACATGTCAACAATGACAAAAAAACATGTTGACTAGATATAAACTGTTTCATCATAATTTTTATAGAAAAATATGTGGTAAATTTAATAAAAAAGTTCCTAAATTTATTATTTTAATCGAATGTATCAGAGTCAAAATTTTCAAGAAGATTAGAGATATGACAAAAAATTGATATCAGTGAATTAACTGATAATTTGTTAAATATTTTCGACTGCCAATTTGTGTTTGCATCAGTATGTTACTAATCATAACTAAAACAAAACAGACCGTTGCAGGATTTTTCCATTCCAGGTTACGGTTGGAGTTTTCCAAGTTCTTGAGTCCTGCTTTTAGTAGGTTTCCATTTGTAGGTATTTAGTTATTTGTTTAGATTTATATCATTATTCTTAACGGTTCCTGAGTACTGTCACCAATTGAGCTAAATACCATCACCAACAATTTTTTCGGAACATTACATTCAATTTATGCTTAATCTAAACCAACACCATGACGATCATGCAATATCAACATCTGCGATCGATTCTGAAAGTTTTTCAGTGCAGAAAAAATCCAATTACTGTTATGTTCCTCCGCCTAATGCCAGCTGATTCGGAAACAAGGTTACAGAAATTTACATGTGTAATAGTGACAGTTCGAAAATACGTCGATAACCGCTTACGATTAGGAATAGGAAAAAAAACTTGTTGTTAGTACGATAGTGCAACATTGGTTTGACAGTCCATGTCAAATAATGAATAGGTATTTTGATAGGTGTGCATAAGATTTATTTCAGAAATATTTGTACTCCAAAACAAATACCTACTATACAGGGTTATTCACCTCATTCGATACGGAGTGTTATAACTAAACGATTAGATTTTTACAAATTGTAAGTTTTGGGTTCGTTGAAGGATTATTAAAGCTACAGTTTAAAAGGATTTTCAAAAGGTACATAGTGTCACAAATAAATAAAAAAAATCAAATTTTTATTTTTCTTAAATAGAACATCCTGTATATTATTTAATTTTTAATTTCTACGATTAAAATAAAGGTAAATTTCATTAAGGTTTACCGCACTTTAATATTATCGTTTTTGAAATATTCACGATTTTGTGAAAATGCAGAAACAATATTAACACCTACTTCATTTATCTAATGTATTTAAATCTTTAAAACCAAATATTGTACTGAAGTTTTTCTATTTACTAAATTTTGTGTTGCAATAATAAAAATAATACTACCTTATACAGAGTGTTAAAATGTATTTTAAATAATTACTAGCTTTAAACGGCAATAACTTGTTTAATTTAAATTGGAACACCCTGCATATTTGACGAGAACCAGATGCACAACGTAATTGTCTATCAAATTGTATTATTAAATAGTAATATACCATTTTTTACCTATCTCTTCAAGTTTTCGCAGAAAAAGAATTTTCTTATAATTTAGACCTCATTTATCAATACTCGTACACCAATGGAATATTGACATTTTATATATTTTTGGTGCCCGGTGGCCGGTGCGTAGAGGTACAGGCTCTCGTCTACCAATCTCAAGGTGTGGGTTCGATTCCCACACCCGGCATTTCATCGGCCGACTATTTTTATTAAAATAAAAATAGTTTGGGTACCTAGGTCGACTCAGCCTTAAATGAGTACTTGGGATTCACAATCCTGAGGTAATAATAGGCGGTTGAAGCGTAGTGCTAGCCACTTTACCTTCCTTGTATACCGAACGGCTCTAGTATAGCAAGCTGTACCTTGCTACTCCCAAGGCGTTAAACGCTATATACTGGAGCTATTATTATTATATATTTTTAATAGAAATAAATGTAAAACATGTACAGGTGTTAAAACCGATAATATTACAATCCAATTTGTTTACAAAAAAAACTATACCCAACCCTACATGCGACTGATTTTATTTTGTAAAATGGTCCTTCTAGTATTTACATTTTTTGTCTCTTGTAAATAAACGCCACCGAGCATACTTAAAAAAAATGAGTGTGGACTATGGGCGCATATTTTAGCAAAATAAAACACTAAATCACCACAATACAACAAAAACACTTTTACTTTTACACTAGACGCGCGTTTCGCTAACCATGTTAGCATCATCAGCAGATGATTATAAATTAAAGTACAATCTACAAGTTGAGCGTTTATATACTCGCTCAGTGGGCACCGAGTGGGCGTGGCAAAACCTAGCCAACCGAGTCAGATCCCACTGAGCGTAACAGTTAGATTTCCGCCACTAGAGTAGTAGGAACAAAGAACTTGAAGGAATTGGACCTGTTGTCTCTGTTCATACTATCTTTACATTTATTAATTCTGATGCTTTCATATCATCTAATTAATTATTAATTTGATACTTGTTTAATTAATTTTAAATTATTAAGATCAACAACATGTTCGGCAACGCAAAGATTTGCAACGGTCTACCATATCTTATCTGAGCTAAATGTTCTTTAAATCTAGTTAATATTGATCTTCTAGTTTGCCCAACATGTTGCTGATTACAATCTTTACAAGAAATTTCATAGATACCCGAATTTTCCAGTGGAGGTGTTTTATCCTTTGGATTACCTAATAATTGTTGTAATTTATTATTAGCACTATACACAAGTTTATAATTGACATTCTTAAAAATTCCTTTTATTTATCCCGTGGTCTAAAAGGAATTTTTAAGAATGTCAATTATAAACTTGTGTATAGTGCTAATAATAAATTACAACAATTATTAGGTAATCCAAAGGATAAAACACCTCCACTGGAAAGGTCGGGTATTTATGAAATTTCTTGTAAAGATTGTAATCAGAAATATGTTGGGCAAACTAGAAGATCAATATTAACTAGATTTAAAGAACATTTAGCTCAGATAAGATATGGTAGACCGGATAAATCTTGCGTTACCGAACATATTGTCGATAAAGAACATTGTATAGATCTTAATAATTTAAAATTAATTAAACAAGTCTCAAATTACAAGCAATTAGATGCATATGAAAGCATCAGAATTAATAAATGTAAAGATAGTATGAACAGAGACAACGGGCCAATTCCTTCAAGTTCTTTGTTCCTACTACTCTAGTGGCGGAAATCTAACTGTTACGCTCAGTGGGCTCTGACTCGGTTGGCTAGGTTTTGCCACGCCCACTCGGTGCCTACTGAGCGAGTATATAAACGCCAAACCAAACCAAATCAACTTGCAGATTGTACTTTAGTTTTTAACCATCTGCTGATGATGCTAACATGGTTAGCGAAACGCGCGTCCAGTGTAAAAGTAAAGGCGTTTTGGTGTATTGTGGTGATTTAGTGTTTTATTTTGCTGTGTAACACCAAAGGTTCCAATCCTCAACTGTAATCGCATATTTTAAGTGAAACTTCTTACTAACAGCTATTAAATTGAAGGATATACAGGGTGAGTCTTAAATAAGTGCAAATATTTTCAGGGCTGGTATATTTTGACCCCAGGAACACGTCTATGAGGTTTTTATTTCGCAAAAAAAGATGTGGAAAATCGTGCATTTTGTTTTAAATTTCCCTGTATATTTTTCAAAAACTTTTTAGAACTACCTGTTCACCGCAATTTTCCCACGGTATAATTTCTTAATCTCTGATATTACCATAGTTCCGGCTTTACTCTATGGTTACGGCACTGAAAGGGATGCAAATACAGAAAAAATCCAGTGGCTCTCAAAATTTTTTCAGAAAAAATCATTTTTTTTTAAATTTTCAAACTTAAATAACTCGGTTATTTTGGACTTATCTGAAAAATGGTAAAGAGAAAATATGTTTCTTTTATCGAGATCTACCAGCCCTGAAAATATTTGCACTTATTTAAGACTCACCCTGTATATTTTTTATGAATGCTTTTTATAAACTTCAAAAAATTAGAGTTAATATAAAACCGTATACTATTCTAGCTTTATAATTTTATAATGTTTTTCTAATTTATTTTAAAAAGCGATAGCTCTATCACTCGACCGGAAGCTTTGGCCATTAAACGAAAATACTACTACATCTATATCTCTGACTACTACTAACTGCTACTAACCAATAATTAGTTTTGTGTGGTCTGTGGTCTGTTTTTGTTTAAATGGTTTGTTAATTATTCATGTTGGGGATTTATTTTTAAATTAATGTTTTAATCGTTAGGTAAACTCATAGAATGTGTATTTCTTTTGCATAATCAAAATTGTCACTCGAAATTTTTCATAACCAAAATGTCACTCTAAAAGAGATTTAGAAAAAGACAGATGTCACTTGTCTTGTCATTATTCAATTGATTATTCGAATTCTCAGAATGTTGTTAACATCTCAAATGCTCTCAAGTTTCATCTTAAACTAAAATTTTAATCAATCACAATTGTGTTTCTCCATCATTTACCGGATCAATAATACAGAAATTACAGTTCAATTACAAACAATTCATTATTCATAGTGATTTACAGTAATTTTTATTAAATTACACGAATATTCTCGTTGATTATTAATTTGAAATAAATATGACAGTGTCCTCCAATGAAAATGCGTGTTACTAACTCTAAATTCTAATTCTGAGCTGGCAGTTGAGCTAGATGCATTACCTAGATCGTTATTCAGAAGCTACGGACCTATCTATGAAAATATGCATGAAAATTTACTTCCTAGCACACGTTGATTCGGGCTTATTTTTGATTGATGTCCCCTAGCGGATAAACGAAGCATTTTCGTATAGAGGTAAATTGTGTGCAACTAACTAATTTTGATTCCAAAAATACGTGGTAGTTCTTCTTCTTCTTCTTCTTCATGTACCGTCTCCATATCGGAGGTTGGCTATCATCATTGCTATTTTGACCTTGGAAGCTGCGGCCCTAAATAGGTCAGATGACGTGACATTAAACCATTTTCGCAGGTTTCTGAGCCAGGATATTCTTCTCCTTCCAACAGATTCTTTCCTACAATTTTTCCCTGGATTATGAGTTGCAAAATCTCATACCTTGGACCTCATGATATGGCCGAGATATTGCAATTTTCTTTTTTTCACTTCCTTGAGGATCTCTACGCCCTTCCTCATTCTTCTCAGAACCTCCACGTTGGTTACATGTTCTGTCCATGGTATTCTCAACATCCTACGGTATGCCTATATCTCAAAGGCCTCCAGTTTCCGCTCGCAAAGCTCGTTGAGGGTCCAAGCTTCCATACCATACAAAAGGACTGGGAATACATAACATTTGAGCATACGAGTTCTCAGATCTAAGCTCAAATCGCGGCTACAGGGAAACTTCTTAATCATTCACAAAGGATGCACGGGCCTTTTCAATGCGAATCTTTATTTCTGAACAATAATCCGCGGTGCAGTCGACACTTGTACCGAGGTAGTCATACCTCTCTACTACTCTTTCGAGCTCTTCCGCGTACAGATGTTCATTGGGCTTCCTCGCCTTCCGCGTACAGATGTTCATTGGGCACTCCAGTTTTAGTGACAATCATGTATTTGGTCTTCTTAACATTGAGTGTCAGACCATTTTCTCGACTAGTTGTGATGACGTTATTTAACATATTCTGAAGGTCTTGCATGTTTTCAGCGAGAAGGACTGTATCGTCCGCGTAGCGCAAATTGTTCAGTGGTATGCCGGTAACTCGTATTCCACCAGCATCATTTTCGAGGGCTTTGTTAAAGATTTCCTCTGAGTAGACGTTGAAAAGGAGTGGTGAAAGAACATATCCTTGTCTAACTCCTCGTTTGATATCCACTGCTCTCGTCAGTTCAGATTAGACGCGAACAGACGCACTTAGACGTAGAACTACCAAAGACACCACAAAGTGCATCTGTGGTAGTTCTACGTCCACAAAATATTGGTACACCCTTTATAATTATTTAATTTAAGATTTTTTTTATTAAGATGTCTTATTGGCATTAGCTACAGCTTACTTCCAAATTAAAAACATATGGCGATACAACCGAAAGTTAGAACTGTCATTTTAATTAGGACTGAATCATCAACTGCCATTTTAAATTATGCAAACCCCATAAAAGTCTCAATTAAGTGCCAAAATGATTCATGCTCGCGAAACTCACTCCGTCTCGAAAGGAATCGCCTTTCTAGTACTTTTTATAATTCTACGCAACGCGAGACGTGGTTCTAAAGTAGTTCCCAGCCTAATACGTAGTGGGTTATTGAAACAACCTCCTACGGCTTGTTCTTTTAGGAATTTATGTCTTCTAAGTCCGTTTAAATCAAACTCAATGCGTACGGGTCGGGAAAAATTGCGTGGCTGAAGTTTTAACGTAACAGTTAATTTATTACCTTGATTTTTAGAGTTAATACCAGATTAGAACATATGGTTAGGATATATGAGGTACATTTTTCTCACTTTTTCGATTTTTCTATTTCCTTTGTTATTAGAATTAATTATAGAATCTTAAATATTAGAGATGAGCTTAACAGCGACTTTTAAGTCATCGGATGTCACCGGTATACCGGTGATAGCGACCAGACGGTCGCTGGTTACTTTTAGCAGCGACTTCACGTCACCGGGTTTAAGTCTTTTTCTATTTCGGAATAAAGATCTAAATCACAAATCATTTTCAAAAAGACTTAAATTTTAAGTCTTAAATCAGATTTGGAAAAATGACTTCAAATCAAATCAATTTAAATTTAAAAATAAAATGAGGCATTTCCGCAGGAAAATTTTTGTATATTTGTACTCCTAACACCTCACACAAGGGTATCTGAAAAAATTAAGTAGCCAAAATTTGATTTGACAAATGTGACCTTTTTTAAGAAACAGCAATATTATTGTTAAGGTAACATATGAATACACTATACAGGGTTGTTCACCACATACGACACGGAGTATTGTAGCTAAACGGCTAGATTTTTACAAATTGTAAGTCTTGGGTTCGTTGAAGGACCATTAGAGCTACAGTTTAAAAATATTTTTACAAGATACAGAGTGTCCCAAATAAATAAAAAATATCAAAGTTGTATTTTTTTAAATGGAACACCCTGTATATTATTGCATTTTTAGTTTCTACCATTAAAATAAAGGTAAATTTGATTAAGGTTTATTACACTTAAACCTTACCGTTTTGAAATATCTTCAATTTTGTGAAATTGCAGTATAAATTTTAAGGCTTCATTTCTCCGAGGGTATCAAAGTTTTTAATACTAAATATTTACTGAAATTTATTTATTGATCAGTTATTGTATTGCAATAATAAAAACTTTACTACCTTATACAGAGTGTCTAAAATTTATTTTAAATAATTACTAGATTTAAACGGCAATAACTTGTTTAATTTAAATGGAACACCCTATATATTTTCTGCGAATCAGAGGCACAATTTAATTGTCTATCAAATTGTATTATACCATTTTTTACCTATCTCTTCAAGTTTCCGTAGAAAATGCATTTACTTGTAATTTAGAACTCATTTATCAATATACCCATGGAATACTGACATTTTAGATTATTTTTAAAGATGTACCAAATTTTTAAAGAGTACAGATACCAATATTGTCGATATAGTTCGTTTATTTCATTAAAAAATAAAAAAAAAACTGTTTAAATATTTGTTAAAGAGGACCAATTAATATGATTTCAGTATTCAAACTACATTAATTGACTGTTTGCGTTGATTAATAATAATTACTCCAAATACTAAAAAACTGAATTATGTATGTGTATTAGACAGTGTGGTAAAAAGTAACACCTTAAAAATTATATTTAATTTGTTGACAAATGCTTATTTATAACAACAGACGTTCATTTTCATAACTTATTATTATATTGATTTCTGATTCAAATCCACATTTATTTAGAATAATTTATTAACGAACACAATTAAGTATGTAGTTAATTAGTATTTGGGCGGAAATACTGGTGGTATATTTAATTAATGGTATACTTTTTTATAAAGATTTAAATAGTTTTCTTTTAGCATACAAATGGGCTAGTAATATTTTCGTTTTAGTAAAAACGATAATATTACTAGTCTGTACATTTTGTACATTTGTTGTGATAAAAACAATCTAAAATGTCAATATTCCATAGGTATATTGATAAATGTGGTCTAAATTATAAGAAAATGCATTTTCTACATAAACTTGAAGGTATAGGTAAGAAATGGTATAATACAATTTGATAGAAAATTGTGCATTTGATTCTCATAAAATATACAGGGTGTTCTATTTAAAGTAAATAAGTTATTGCCGTTTAAAGCTGGTAATTATTTAAAATAAATTTTTAGACACTCTGTATAAGGTAGTATAATTTGTATTATTGCAACACAATAACTGATAAATAAATAAACTTCAGTAAATATGTAGTATCAAAAACTTTGATATCCTCGGAGAAATGAAGCCTTAAAATTTATACTGCAATTTCGTAAAATTGAACATATTTCAAAAACGGTAAGGTTTAAGTGTAATAAACCTTAATCAAATTTACCTTTATTTTAATGGTAGAAACTAAAAATGCAATAATATACAGGGTGTTCCATTTAAAAAAATACAACTTTGATATTTTTTATTTATTTGGGACACTCTGTATCTTGTAAAAATATTTTTAAATTGTAGCTCTAATAGTCCTTCAACGAACCCAAAACTTACAATTTGTAAAAATCTAATCGTTTAGCTACAGTACTCCGTGTCGTATGTGGTGAACAACCCTGTATATTATGGTTTTTTTCCACCTTAAGGAATTTTTGTTTTTGTTTCCATGCCACAATACAAAACAAGCATATTTATTTGAATTATTAAGACAAAGTTTGAAATTCGATACCTTTTGTAGTAGCTACTTTTCTTGAAAACGTTAATATGGATATTGATGAAGCAGGTAAATACTACAAATTATTAATATGTTGTTCAATATATTCGATGTAACTGTTCCTAAAAGTAAAATTAAAAGATTTGACGTTTTAAATTTTAAGTAAAGCTAGGTTTTTGTTATAGTTCCGTGTATTTCCCGCCTAATTTTTTTTTAAATTGTCTAGATGGTAGTGTCTAGTACCAATTTAAAAAGTTTAGACGAACAAGTTTTTAGATTAGAAATGACAGAGGTTCTTTTTCAGAAAAATTATGTTTTCACAAGATTATACGTGGCATTAAACATCTTTTCGTTATTTAATTTTAGGACCATCTGGCGTGAAGATATTCACCAAAAAGCAATTATTTGATATATAATGAACAAATAAGAATTGCCAAATATAACAGAAAAACTGTGTTTTTTAGAAAACTTTTTACTTTCTTACGATGATTTCTCGGATGACTGTAAAAAAGAAATAAAACATAAATTTTCAAGATTTAGAGCCGCGTTTAAAAAAAATGAACAGAGGTAAGTTTTCAGAAAAATTATTTTCTCAAAAAAGATGCTACGTGGCTTGAAACATCTTTTTGTTTGCCAAAAGCAGTGCCAAACATGGGAAGACCTAAAAAGTCGTTTTTTGAATTGAGTGAGAGAAGTAAAAGAAGAAAGGCCAAGGAAGTTCTTACTAAAACAGATGCCGTTGACAACAGATGAAGTTACTTACTTACGCGACTCAAATGCAATTGCACGCAGAAGGACATCGAACTGCATCAAAGTTACTAACTTTGATGCAGTTTTTGATAACAACAGAAGATCAGTTTTTTGATAACAGCAGAAGATCCCTCTGACGATGACGATCCATCTAATACGTTTTCTTCTGACGGGGAATCATCATCTAACTAAAAACGGACACGGTTTTTGGGAATTTATAATTATTTTGTATTTTTTTAGAGTTAATAATTAAATTTCCATATTTTCCTCTTTCTGTTATTCTTATATTGTATTTTTTACCCATACAAATCTTGTAAATTACAAAATTTCACATTAGTTTGCTATTATTCCAAATTAAAATCAATAAAATACATTTGACCGCCTAATTTTTACAAATATCCCTCTCTGCGCCTTCTAGAACGCGTATATATAGTCAGTTTTTATATAACAGATTTCGGCTAAACGAAAGTTCACCCTCTACATCAATTCTTATAGTACTTAGCAAAGTACTCTCTATAGTGTTTTATTTTGTCCAAAACCATATGTGTCACGGCCTTGAATTTTTACTCCCAACGCGCGTAAAGATGTTTCATTACGTTATTAAATCAGACTAGGGCAATTAAAAAATAATCTGTTAACCAAGAATATTCGACAAGATACATGTACATTTCTTTTATAAAAAAACTCATTATTGTACTACTTTTAACAGACTGTAACTGACAAAAAGATCGTTCAAAACTACGTACCTAATAAGATCAATATTACTAATAATGTATGTATTGTCGTTGTAGACATTTAAATATTTACAAAGAATACATTGTTTAACTTAGATCGTTATACATATTCTCCGTAACGTTTTATTTTGGAGCCATTGTGCTTTCAGATTATTATGACTTATTTAGGATTTGTATCATGCAAAAAAGTAAAAATAATAATAACTATATTTAGATACGAGTACAAGGTTAGGATTGACATGAAATTTCTCAATAGACTTGTAAAGATAAAATTATTTATTAGACTCTAAGCAAATATTTAACGCGAGCTATATAAAGTGACGAGTTAATTTTTAAATTAACCTAAATTTTATTTTGATAAGATAATACTGTTTATGTGTGTAAATCAGGTATTATAGACAACTTATTGAACTTTTGGTAAATAAAAATTACATATGCATTATATATATTTGTATAAAGATAAGGATATAGTAATATATATGTTTTGGAAATGTTAAAACTTAATTATTAATTTTAATAATTAACAAAGAGTATCTTCCATGATTTTTTGGCAAATCGGATTTTAGCAGAAAATTATTGCACTTGTGCCAAATTTTGCTTGGATTCAACTTACTCCTTTCATTGGAATTATATGCTTTTATCTCCAATGTCAAACTTTTCAGCTGAAAGCCATGTCTTTGGTAGCAAGTCTCTTGGCATAAGTAGCCATTATTGCCTATATTTGCATCGTAACGCGATCAACATTTTACGTGCGTGTTAGTATTAGTAAAATCATCCGTCCCTTTGAACAACTAGCAAGTGGTGCGTGTTTTGTCGACGAATATGAGCAGCGTGGAAGAATTTTTGGCCAAGTGGCACCTAGAACATTTGCTATAAACATTTCAAGGAACGTAAAAACAATAAGGCGTTGTTTGATTTTGTTTATGCATGATTTCCTAAGAGGATTTATATAAAACAAAGAAACAATGAGTGGAATGAACAAAGGTAATGTGGTAAAAAGTTTTGCTTACATTTCTGGAAATAAACTTATACACAGTTTATAAACAACAAACAAAGAGAGTACAAAGAAGCATTTACTATTTACTTTGTTTTTTTTTATATTTCACTCATTGTTGGTTGTACTTTTGACTGTTCAATCACGGCATAGAATGTTAAAAAATATGATGCAATATAAAGCCGCGATCTACGATTGGGTTATAAGTGATTTTTACATAAATTCACCTTGGTAGCACAATATAATAATATTATTATAGCACTGTTTTGGTTATAGTTTATTTGTTTAGCGAAATAATAAAAGTATCTTGGAAAATTCGTGATTTCATCAGAAAGAACTACAGACAATAAGTTGGTGATGGACGTTCATCTTTTATCACCTGAAATCCTTCGCGTCTTTAGGTTAAATGAGCGAATGCTAAATATTTCATTACAATTGAGCCAATTTTTATTATCAGCTCTTGTTCATATTTTGTATTGTCAATGTCTTGTTGGTAAAATATGCTTTGTTTTCTTGCAGAGCAAAATATCGACGGAATCGATGTAATGCCTTTCACAAGAAGAAGTGAGCATTCTAGTAAATATTGTTCTAGGGGACAAAATCAAATTAATCAAAGCTATTGAAAGTCTGAAAGTAATAAATGAAGTATCCATCAGCCATCTTCAACTTGATGAAAACATTGATATAAATGATATATATTAGTTTTGTTTATTTCAAATATCAAACTTAAAATGTTCTTTTATTTTTAGCATAAGTTATCTTTAAAAATAGTTTTATTTTTTTTAAACAAAGATACATCCAAATAAGCAATAAAAATAGTTTCAAAATTTTGTATATTATTTTTAAATTTACCCTAAGCCGAACCATACAAAGTCAATTTTAATTCAAATATATTTGCTGCAAATAATTGATATTGTTGTGTACTTAATTAGGTATAAATAACGCCACATACACTCAAATAATACTTATTTGCAAATATATTTGAAAGAAAAATTGACCGTGTATGATTTCCCAGTGCTTTAGTTACTAAAACCACAGTGCCTTTGTTACAAATTCGCAATGATTTTGTCGCAAATTTCCACTATGTTGTTACAAATTCGAAGTGCTTTTGTCACAAATTTGCAGTGTTTTATAACAAATTCGAAGTGCTTTTCTCGCAAATTTGCAGTACTTCATAACAAAGTTGAAGTGCTTCTGTCGTAAATTCGCAGAGTTTTGATAATGATCTTTGAAGAATTTGGTATGAAGTCATGCAAATCGCAATACTTTCAAGATAAGGCTGTAGTCTTTGCAACAAGCGATTCTAAAGCGTTTATCCCAAATGCATCTTGAAATTACCCCAATTGAACCATACATTTGGCATATATCAAGTGCATGGTGAAATTGGTTCAAGAGCGCTCGCCCTTGGACCGATAGATTTGTTTTTTCAGTGTGCTTTGCACTGTCATACAGTGGATGGGATTGGGAACAATGAAAGAAGTAATCAATACAATACGGAATAAGGAAGAGTGGACAAATGTGATCGCGAACATCCATTAGTGGACACCAGAAACTTAGTGGTACAAATTAGTGGTAACAGAAAGCAGAAGAAGAAAAAGTTCTTTAAGGTAGTGTTGTAGGATCAGCTTTTTATTTACTCGATACGAGTGATTTCCTCAAGTTGATCTTCCTCTATGCATTTTAAGATATTGGCAGACGCAGATGATACAGCATTACTGATTGGACAAGCGGTGAATAAGGCAACTATCAAATTGCTGAAAAACAGTGATGATATCCAGAAGTGTAGAATTAGATCACTTGAAGAGTGTTTATTAATAATTATCTTTGAAGACTCATTTTCGAGTAATTTAATCAAAGAGTATCTCGAAATAGAAGAAGTATAAACCTCATCCTATGAACCTCAGCGGTGTAGTTATACTCTACTCCGACACACCAAAATACCTGGGTATGATATGTAATGTAAAATTGAAATGGAAAGAACATAGTAAAGAAGATTCACAAGACCAAGTCCAAAATAGAAAAAAATCGGAATAGATTAAGTACAAAATAAAAAATAAATATATGAAAATAGTTAATAAAAGTTTAAAGATTTTGTAAAATTCTTAAAAACAATGATAATAGACACTCAGATGCAAAGAAACGCAACGGAAATTTTTTTCGCCAAATTTAAAGTGTTATATATTTTTAATTTTTTGCCAAAATTTCAAGAATTCTTTAGCAAACTGTATATAATTATATCAACTTTAATTCGAGAACTCAGTTTTTTATGAACTTTAGTATTTGGCTTATTATACAGGGTTAATCAAAGGGTTAAAACACTCTGTGAAATAATTTCGACAGTAAATTTTTCTAAAACATTATTTTTCGGTCAGAACCATGTCTCCTGAGCATTGAATAGGTTGTCAGTTGATCTGAACCCTATATAGAATACGTTTGGGACATAGTTCAGTCATTGGGGATCAAAAAAGGGGCATGCTTGGAAAAAAGTCCGGAAGTTTTGAAACTTTGCAGGTTTACAGGTTTTGGGGTCCCTAACTAAAATCCATAAAATGCACATTTCTAGACTTGCCGCCGGCGCGGCACCGCCATCTTCGGTATTTTGTAAATATCCCGAAAATTATGCGTTTTTCGCAGAAAATTGAAGAGAGCAAAATTAAAGAGAATAAAATTTCCTATAAAAAGGGTTATATGAGCGAAAATTATCATAAAACCTTTTTTATATGAAATTTTATTCTCTTTAAATTTTCTCTCTTCAAATTTTCGCGAAAAACGCATAGTTTTCGAGATATTCAAAAAACACCACGCGCCATCTTGGCAAGATGGCGGCGCCAGCGGCTAGTCTGGAAATGTGCATTTTATGGATTTTAGTTAGGGACCCCAAAATCTATAAACCTGCAAAGTTGCAAAACTTCTGGACTTTTTTCCAAGCAAAAATCCGCAATGACTGAACTAACATGCTTGTCACAGGGTTAGAGGTCCCGTAGTGACACCAGCTTCATTAAATGAACTTCATTTGGTTCTTAAAGAAGGATGAGAAAATATAATGCAATATGACATTTGCAGCCTCATAAACAGTATGATGGGACGTCTACAAAAATATAATATAAATATATATATATTTAATAAATAATATAAAAAAATAATGATAATTGAAAAAAATATAAGTGGTGGCAAGTTCACTTCACTGTTAAAAATTAACCAACAAAAGACAAAATGCTCAGATGTCAGTTAAGAGAATAAGCTAAATATTAAAGGTTATAAAAAACCTGAGTTCAAGAATTAAAGTGGATATAATTATGTACAATTTGCTAAAAAGTTCAGGATAAAGAAATATAAGACTTATTAAAATCAGGCGAAAAATAGCATGTATAAGGTGTGCCAGTAAAAAAATTGGTGATTTTTTAATTTTAAATAGTCGAAATTCATAAATATATTTTCATAAACACCTTCTAGTATATCGTCAGTGAAACGTGGTAACCTGCTAACTCTATTTTTGATCTTAAGTAAATAATACGTTTAGTACATCATTTTTACGTAAAACTTTTAATGAAATATTGAGTTTTATTGTTCCCCAACAAATATTATTGTTATCTCTTTATCATATTAGTGCATGAATATACTTGCTACATGTGTACATATTTTTTGTACCGTTTCTTCATATCACCGACGATATGATATTATGTATTTACATAATATATTTTTTACTTCATCTTTATAAAATTCTCCTGCCAAATTTGAATACCTCAGCTGACTTCTGCTCAGAATATAGAGCATAAATACTTAATAACGTCACTAACATTGTGACAAGAGATAAAGCCTATTTTGCTACTGTAAACACGACATGTGATTTATATTATCTTATCAGTAACCATGTTCCTCAGTTGTTTGCAAACTAATTGCATAATACCCATTTGTACCTCATAAATTTAATACAAATACAACTTTCAAATGTTACAAGCAATGTGAGATTTATTGTTTTCCAGACAAGTGAAATATTGCATAGAAAGGTATTGTTTTGTTGCTGCTTAAAGCAAAAATTATGAATTTTTCTCTCATAACATAAGATAATTAAAACACATTTTAAAACGTGCAATTTTCTTTGCGTCGTCTCTTCATTAATCATCGCAGGGAGTAATAGTTATATTTTTATCTACACTTAATAATGATATTAAAGAAAACCGGGTGCGTCTCAAAAGTGGCTCACCCTTATAACTTTTTTAATTTTTCAGATACAAAAACGAGATCTGGTATGTTAGTATATGGCATAAATTAAGATTGATTGACGTATTCAATTGTTTTCGGTCACTTCCTGTTTCACCGGAAATGACTACAACTTTTGATTTTTAAATGGCACCCTCGGTATATTTTTACTTTATTCGATAAAATATGACACTCTTTGGATAGAATGACATATCATATGCCAACTTTTGACATTTTTGCTAAAAAAAATCGTATTTTGAATTTGAATCTAGAGTGCCATGGCTGTGTTAAAAATACTAATTTTTAATCAAGGAGCCTTGGAAAAATAGATTTTATCGTCTAATGTTTTTCGTGTCTTCTCCTGGTCGGTTAAAAGATTCTCACTCATTAGCATATTTGGAAAAAGCATTTTTTACGAATAATTTGGTACACAATTTCTTATTTTAATGTAAGAATTTTATTTTTTGAAATAATTTTACTTTTTCACTACCAAAATCCGTGTGAAAGCGACCTTTTTTATGATTCTAAATAATTTTTGAGGCGTTAACGTTGAAGTTAAGCATAGAAGCCACTTCGAAAATTTTGGCGTTTGGTCGCTACATTAAATAATTATACCAGCAGAAAAAAAAATAAAGGTGTAAATAAAAATAAGATGTTTCCTCTCGAAAATAAATAGCTAAACGACCAGTGAGGCCTCTATGGATAGAGCTAGTGGAGCTCTACATTCCTCTCTTTTAAACTGTGTTTCAAAAATGCATAGTTTCCGGGATATTTCATTTTTTCTGCTGGTATAATTTAATGTAACAACCAAATGCCAAAATCTTTGAAGTGACTTCCACGCTTAATTTCAACGTTAACACCTTAAAAATTATTTAGAATCATAAAAAAGGCCCCCTAAAAAATTACGGGATTTAATATCTCAACTGGACTATTGTATGTTTCTAAAAAATCTTTTGCAAATAAAATCTAGATATTAATAGCTAACAGTTGCAGAAAACTGATTTTATTATTAGTTTCCAAAAAAATAAGTAATAATAATAATAATTAAATATCATAATCAATCATTCACAAGGAAAAAAAATAATTATAGAGATGATATAAAAAAAATGATATAATTGTTACAGAAACATTTATAATCATTTATCATTATTGGCATAATATTTGAGATATATTTTTTAATATATATATATAGGGTGAGTCTGTAACGTTTTTAGTTCGTTACATGTATTTTTTATATATGATTTATATGATGTCTGGCGTATCATCATCGGATTCCGTATCGTTCAGGCCTGATAATTTATTTGGCACGCTTGGCGTAATTTTTACGTTCCCTAGTCGCCAACTCTGCTATCGCTTCATTGTTCTGTCCTTGTTTATATATTAATAGTTAGTCAATGAGCCTGTATAAGTCGATGCTGCCAACTGGTGGCAGAAATTAAAACGTAAAAAGGGGCGGAGACTATTGAATTTGGCAAAGAAGTAGGGACTAGGAATTCCTCGAATTTAATTCTCGGTAAAGAATAAAAAGTTATGCTTACTACTGATTCAACGAATTTAACCCAAACGCGTTATTTACACTTTTTATTTTGACATGGATTTATATTTATTTGATTTTTAAATAATAAAAAAAAAAAAAAAAAAATAGTATTATATAGTATTAAATATTTATTTTTAAGGATAATTAAAGAATTATAATATGGAAACTATACCTTAGACGTAGGTCTGTAACTGTAAAAAGTGTGCGGATTAACATAATGTTTTTTTAAATGTAAATCCTATTTTATTTTAGATTCTGCGTAAAATCTATTACTTTATTTTAACGAATATTCTTATAATGGGTAACCTAAAACTAGTTTGATTAATATTCAATTTGTTGATGAAGAAAAAATATTACTTAGATATTTATATGTAGATATTAAGGTAGAGCTACAGGGTGTTCAATATATACTTTTATTTTGAAATTCGGACTACGTATTAAAATTAGAAAAATATCTGCAGATTCTTTCAATTGACGCAAGCTATTACTGAGTGTTTTTTTCAAAACGGTTCACCTCTATAACTTTTTATTTTTTCAGATAAAAAAACTTAAGATTCGCGGTAAACCAAATTCGGCAATGTTAGTAGGAATTGACATAACATCGAGATTTGAGTCGTATTCGCGTTTTCCGTCACTTCATGTTTCACCGCAAATGACTATACTGAGTTACAACATTTGATTTTTAAATGGTACCCTCGTTTTTTTTTTTTTTTTTTTTTTTTTTAATTTGATAGAAAATGACATTCTCAATAGAATGAAATATGATCAAAAATATGTCAAACCTTTGACATTTTCAATTTAAAATAAAACTGCGCTACAAATTTGTTGGTTTATTTTACATTGTCAATAAAATTTAAAAAAAAACAAGTTAATTTTTAAATTCAAGGAGCTTGCGGAAAAAATCTGATTTGACGTCTAACTATTTTTGTCTTTTCCTTTTGGACCGTTGGTAATAGCGGTAATTTGGTACCACACACTTCGTATATCGAGTCAAACTGTCGTTACCTTTACCAACCCGTTACATGTTGTTTTTTATCATGGCACTCTAGATGCTAATTTAAACATTACAATTTTTTGATAAATAATGTCAAAAGTTGACATTAAATCATTCTATCACAGATGCATATTCTGTCAAATTTAAAGTAAAGAAGTAAATATTTCAAAAGAAAAATATTTTATTTTACATTTTAAAAAAACCAGTTGTAGTCATTTCCGGTGAAACAAGAAATAACCGAAACAATTGAATACGTCAAGTCAACCCTTTGAAATAAAGCCACCCCGGTAGCTTATAATTTCTTCTGATAGATTTCAAAAAAAGAAACATAAATAAAAAAAAAAAAAAAAAAAAAAAAAAAATGCTTAATAAAAATAATTTTTTGTTTTGTTCATAAAAAAAAAAAAAAAAAAAAATAAATGAAGTAAAAGAAGGATAAAAATTGAAATTCAGAACAGATTAGCGCAAGCTGTTATTACGAGTATAGATCGTACTTAATATACTTTTCTTAACAAATGTTTGAAAGGTTTTGTAAAAGCCGACTTAGAAAACAATAATAAATATATAGGATCAGCCAAAAAAACTGTTTGAACACAGTGTAGCATCTAACTCCAAGTATTTTTACATATATTCTTTTTCTTCAACCCTCTGTGAAACACTCCTACCAAATTTTAGGGTAGCCCAACTTCCGGAAACACACTGACAATTATGCTGTAATAATAGGATTAAATTTTTTTGTCAAATACTATAACGTTAATTATAAAAAAAAGTTATAAGAAGATTTTAGAGCAGAATCGTAAAATTAAAGAAAACTGTAATAAAAAGTTTCTGCCGTAATTCACAAATACACATGGTTTACATATCATTCCCGCCCAACAATTTTTTGACAGCAGCCCACTTATACTCAAAATAATATTGAACTGTTGTCTCTAAGCATTTCGTCAGTATGAGTCACCCATTTTTTTGAAATCCAAAACAAACGAGAATAAGGAACCTTAATTATTTTCACTGATATCTTCATCCTTATCTAGATATTTTAATATAGCAAAAGAGACAAACAGTGTATCTTATTTTATAGATTATGCGCGATAAAGAACTAATATCGAATGCGAGTTTAAAAGGATAAGGATATGTAAGTCGGTATTACCATACGATAAAAAAAACGGGTGAGAGGTGGCTTGGAAATGAATTCATCATATATTTGGTTACGTAAACAATAGACGCCGGTTTTTTCGCTCATACCGTATAAGGAAACAAATTTAATAAAACAAATATTTTTTGTTTATTAATTAATATATGGTATATAGGAGTTACATGGGTTATGAAAAATTCGGCTATTATAAATCTCTGAAGCTCACCATATTTAGTCCTCACATTCCTAAATGTTTAAACCTGGACGGAGGGTAAGAGCCCAGCTTACATCACACATAATTAGATTTAACTAAAATATAAATAATAAACAAACTTTACTTTAATTTAAAACCATTATATTTGGGTTAATTTTTTTGATCTATTTTAACTAAATTCTTTAACATATATTATTTTAGACCAAATTATCTGCCCACTCAAACGTCTTTCAAAATTATAATAAAAAAAAAATTTTCTTTATATATTTAATTAATTAAAAAAATAACATTGGACTATTGCCGAATCCTGTATATATAATAAATACAGATAATAAACCTATAACATGATAATACCGCCCAAAACCAGATTTTTCAATACAACACACCACAGATTACACAACAGCCAACTTAGGCAGGGGCCACCGAAGTTGGAATAGGGGAGCTGTCGTAAAAAAAAAACGTCACAGTTACCTTGAACATTGCAAAAATCGCGCGCGATGTTTTTATATTTTAAATTATAAAGTGAATATCATCGATCTTAATTTCCAGGATCACTTGACGCCATTTCTTGTCGATCATACGGTTATCTACAGTCAATTTCGTTGTTTTCCAATTCGTAGTGGAATAAAATATTACCGGATCGAAAAAAAACGGTGTCCAGTTGGTTCTGGAATTGCGGAATCGAATTGTTACATACAACATGACAAACCGTCTCATTCCAAAACCATCTCTGGACGCCGTTTTTTTTCGATCGTGCAGTATAAGCTTTCGACAAAATCAATTTTATACGATTCTGTGATATAATATGCATATTCCCGCTAAAACTTTATAAATAACTAACATTTCTTTATATGAAACACACCAATTAGGTTAGAGTTTTTAATTTTCCTTTGTACTGTTTTAAATTATACACGATAGCAAGTATATTATCATGTCTATATATTATTATATGTAATGTATCCAACTTCAAGCTTAATATACAACTGGTTTTCCCTTTTATCAAATAATCTATTAATCCACTAACACTTATAAT